>NC_064811.1:30842018-30884377 GCF_023721935.1 Panthera uncia
GTCTCTGGCCAGCGAGAATTGTACGAATTTACCAGAGAAACTTGGAATCATTCACAGTGTGCCTTAGAGTTAAGGTAACAAATGGAGCACAGTCATGCTGCTAGACTTAGCAACTCATGAAAAGGGAGAAGCAAATATTGAGAATTGGGGAGGCCCACTCATTCTGGAATTAGTTTTGGCTAACAATCTCCACTTTGATCTCAACTGTTTGTCCTGTCTATAAACTCAGTCATGAACTTGAGACCTCCAGCCCATCATTTGTTTTATTTTTGCATTTGTACCATATACTATGTTAGGGTTCTCCAGAGAGACAGAACCAATAGGATATAGGTATATGTAAGAGGAGATTTATTACAGGAATTGGGTCATATGGTTACGGAGGCCAACAAGTTCCACCATCTGCTGTCGGCAAAGCTGGAGAACCAGGAAGGCTGGTGGAGTGGGTGTGAGTTTGGGGGCTGATAGTATAAGTCCTGGTCTGAAGGAGAAGATGCAAGAACCAGAGCACTGATGCCCATAGGCAAGAGAAGAGGAATGTCTCAGCTCAAGTAGAGAGCACCAATTCGCCCTTCCTCAGCTTTTTGTCCTATTCCTGCCCTCCACAATTGGATGATACCAACCCGATGTGCTGTGCGTGAGAGCTCTCTTCTTTAGTCAGTCTACCTATTCAAATGCTAATCTCTTCCAGAGACGCCTTCACAGATATATCCAGAAATAACCTTTACCAGCCAACTGAGCATCCCTTAGCCCTTTTAAGTGGACACATAAAATTAATCACATCATTAACCAACAGCAATCCCTGCTGGCACTACTCTTCCTACTACTGCTACTACTACTATAGCTAATGTTTCTTGAGCACCTACTATATGCAAGGATTCAGGCGGAAATGCTTCATTTGCATCTCATTTAATCCTAAAACTAGCCCTCTTCGCCTGGCTGGCTCAGTCAGTACAGCATGAGACTCTTGATCCAGGGGTAGTAAGTTCAAGCCCCACGTTGGGTGTAGAGATTACTTTAAAAAAAAAAGATCCTAAAACTAGCCCTCTACAGCGTGGGCTCCATTAATATAAAGCTTCATGGAATTAACTTACCTGAAGTCATTTAACCATTGTCACATAGGATTTAAAAAATTGCAACAGAATTCACATACCATGAAATTTAAGTTTTTTAGTATATTTAGTATAGTGAATATACTAAAAATTCCAAAATATTTTCATCATCCCAAAGAGAAACCCTATACTCATTAGCAATCACTCCCCATTTTTCCCTCCTTCCAATTCCTGGAAACCAGGAATCTACTTTCTGCCTCTATGGATTTGCCTATTCTGGATATATATTATCAATGGAATCATACAATATGTTCTCTTTTGTGTCTGGCTTCTTTCACTTAGCGTAATGTTTTCAAGGTCCATTTACACCTAGCATGTATCAGCACGCTACTTTTTACGACAAAATGATACCCGTTGTGTGGGATACTACATTTTGTTTCTCCATTCATCAGTTGATGGACTCTTGGGTTGTTTCTATTTTATAGAGCTGTTATGAATACTAGTACTGTGAACATTCATGAGCAAGTTTTTTCATGGCATATGTTTTCAGTTCATGCAGAGGGATTTTGTTGCATGATTTTTTTGGACTTGATAGTACCCTCAGCAAATATTTTTTTTGGAAACAAAGTTTTATGCCAGACAGGGATAACTGCACACCTCCAAACTAAAATTTACTAAAAATTCTTTTTACAATGTGAGCTCTGTTTTCTGCCTTATCTTAGTAAGGCTTGATTTCCAGAGATAAGCACCAATTTTTTATGCTTTTGTCCAGCTGATCCTTCTTCCTAGAAAGCCCACTCCCTCATCACCATCTGTGAAAGTTGTAAAGTCTTGGGGCACCTGGCTGGCTCAGTCAGTAGAACATGTGGCTCTTGATTCTGGGTCATGACTTCGAACCCCTCATTGAGTGTAGAGATTACTTAAAAAAAGAAAAAAAAATGTCCTGTCACCTTCCAGCCAGGAAGCTCGTGCTTCCTTTGCAGCCTTAAGTTACCTTTCGTTTTTTTTCTGGGAACTCCGTGGAGCTTTACCTGGGCCTCTCCCATGGTGTTCCCTTTCCAATCTTACCAGCCACCCTGTATCTCCCTTGAGGTCAAGATTCAGGCCTTGTCACATTTCTATTCCTTGCCAAGACTTGTGTTGCTTTACACAATAGGTGATGAATATGCTAGAACTGAATCACTCCCTGATTAGCTGCCGTGATATTGTGATTTATAATAAGAAACATACATTTGATGTCGGTCCCCTTTCCTGGCACAGAGCTCCTAAAACCTTTGGAATTTCCTGTGAAGAGAGCAATGAAGGTGTCCTTTTGTTATGTTAATCAAGAGACTTTTGGAAGCCCCTTGGTCACCTAAGAAAGGAGACTGGTTGCCAGGGAATCAACCACAGGATTAGAGAGTAGGGACATTCAGTCCTACCCCCTGACCTCTGGGGGGGGGGGGGGGGGGGGAGAGGGGCTGAAGTTTGAGTTTCATCACTAGTGGCCAATGATTTAATTGATCATGCTTCGGTAATGAGGCCTGCATTAAAAATCCAAATGACAGGGTTCGGAGAGCTTCTGAGTTTGGTGAACACTTAGAGATGGCAGGACACTGGCACTTTCCGAGAGTGTGCAAGTGCACTTTCTTCACACTTTGCCCTAGGCCTCTCTGACGTCTGGCTGTTCCTGAGTTACAGCCTTTTATAATAAACCAGTTATCTAGTAAGTAAAATGTTCTGAGTTCTGTGAGCCGCCCTAACATAGGACTTGAACTCGAGGAGGGGGATGGGAGAACCTGTGGCCGGCTGGTCAGAAGCCCAGGTGACAACTTGGCCTTGTGATTGCCTTATGGGAAGTGTGTGTGGGGGCTGCAGTCTTGTGGGACTGAGCCCTTAACTTCAGGTTGATGGTGTCAGAATCGAGTTGAATTGTAGGGTACCCAGCTGGTGTCAGAGAATTGCTTGATGGTGTGTGTGGGCGGGGGGGGGGGGGAACCCATATTGTCATTGGTATCAGGATCATAGTTGCCGAGTGGTTCTGATTCACTTGAAACCAAGTTGAGTTTCCTCCTATTACGGCTGCCCTATTTTTAGCCAGGTCTTATGGGGGAGGAAGGGTCGTCAGAGTGAGGTCAGGCTTTTGTAGGCTCCCCCCTTTCTGCCTCCACCTCTGAGCTGGTGGAGCACAGCCGAGGAGGTTCATCTCCTCTGGAATTCTCAGAGGAGACTCTGCGGTCCTTGCCTCTTGCTTCTCCTCAAAGGAAGTACATGGCAGAAGAGTGGGAGCAGTGTTGGGGTTATTTCGGAGGGTTCCGGTCAGACTTAAAAGGGAAGCAACTCTACCAGTTTCTGGGTCTCCCCCCCACCATCTCTTTTCAAGTCCTCCTGTAATGTCTCAGGAAAACTGAGATTAAATCATCCTTTTAAAGTTACTTAGAGGGGCACCTGGGTGACTCAGGTGGTTGAACGTCTGACCTCTGCTCAGGTCACAATCTCGCAGTTTTTGAGTTTGAGCCCCCATGTTGGGCTCCTAGCTCGCTGCTGTCAGCGTGGAGCCTGCTTCAGATCCTCTGTCTACTCCCCCCCCCCCCCCCAGCGCTTCCCCCGCTTGTGTTCACTCTGTCTCCTTCAAAAATAAATATTAAAAAAAAAAGTTACTTAGCAGTCTTGAAAAAAAAATAGGGGTGCTGGATGGCTCAGGCAGTTAAGTGTTCAACTTGTCATTTTGGCTCAGGTCATGATCTGGGGGTTTGTGGGATCAAGCCCTAAGTGGGGCTCTGTGCTAAAAGCACAGAACCTGCTTGGGATTCTCTCTCTGCCCTTCCCCTTCCTGCACTGTCTCTCAAAATATATACAATAAACATTAAAGAAAAAAAAAGCAGTCTTGAATTTTCTATAAATCATTTGTTTAGATCTCAGAAGTCCTATTTAGATATATATTTTTTAAAATTGTTATTTATTCAATTCATTCATGCAAGTAATCTCTACACCCTACGTGGGACACACATGTTCTTCCAAGCTTTCAGCAAAATTAAAGGTCAACACCAGTATTGACCTCTGGCTGAATTCATTTGGGTGACCCATTTTTGCTGGGCTGGGTGGAGTTGTTAATAATTGGGTGTCCCTTCTCCAAGATGCCACAGCTCATTCAGTCCTAATTGTCTCACACCTGGCTTTCTTCACACATTTATGTGACCTGCCTGCCCTTTGACATCTCTGAGGATCTGACCCTACCCCCAATTTATCTGCCCTTCTTCCCCCCCACCCCGGGCACCACAGGTAACTGTGATAGATAGGGCTGGGAATCATCAGCACCTTTGAGTAATGATTCGTCTGTCATAGGGGTTCTCAATTCTGACGGAGAGACAATCACCAGGGAGCTGTTAAAAATAACCAATGCCTGGGAGCACCCTGGGGGTTTAGTCGGTTAAGCTTCAGAGCTCAGGTCATGATCTCATGGTTTGTGAGTTCGAGCCCAGCATTGCCCTCTCTGCTGTCAGCACAGATCCGGCTTTGGGTCCTCTGTCCTCCTCTCTCTGCCCCTCCCCTGCTCTTTCTCTCAAAAATAAACATTAAAAAAAACAACAACAACAAAAAACCAGTGCCTGGGATATCTATAGTCCTTCCCTGTGGGAATATACAGTTTCTTGGGGGGAAGGATACTTTTTTTTCAGATGGTGGTGTTTTAATGAAAATTGTTTTATTTGAATGTGGAACCAGTAGCTTGTCTGATGTTAATGGTTTCCCTTTTGTGAAATTCCAAATTATAATAGAATTTTTTCTTGCAGTGTGACTGGCAAGCTCCATGCTGGCAGTGAATTAAAATAAGACCTTTCTCCTCTGTTTCTTAAACTATATGCAGAGCTCTGCATTTTACGGTCTATCAAGTCTATTCAATGGAAAGGCCCTTATGTTCCCATATTCCCATGAAATGAGTGATTTTGCCCAGTCCAGGATCAGGCAGAGATCTGGGGCAGAGGGAGACCTCTGTGTGTCTAAAGGATATATAAGCTTTAGGCAAGTCCAAACCAGGTTCTGAGAAGCCTCCACCCAGAAGTGCATATTTGGAGAACTGGATCCAGGTTGAAACAATGAGGACTTGATGTCCCTTTTTTCACCTGCCAGCACACTTTCCCATTGTAAGTGTTACATCCAGGATTTGGTCTGACTTTTTCTTTTTTTGCAAGAAGTGTATGATTTTATCTCCTAAATTTAATCTAATTTCTTTTAGATCTCCTGCCCAATTTGCAGAAAATTTATCTTGGTCAGAAGTAACTCAGGTTTCTTTCATCAATTTCAGGTTCCTTTCGTCCTTTCAACCCTAGAGTTGCTTCTAAATTCTGGGGTATTTTTATAGAGCTCAGTCTGGAGATGGGAGTGATGGAGTATGGTGATGACTGTCATGGGCCCAGCTTGTCCCACCTGGTCCTCAGCTGCCCATCCAGTCCCATCAAACTGTGTTGCTGCCTAGGAATCTTCCAGGTCTCTCTCTACCTGACCTAGTGCATACCATTCCCAGGACACCAGACAATTTTAGCTGTTCTCTCTAGGGGCTGTTGGCCAGAAACCCATTTTAAGCCTCACGTCAATGACTCTCACATACTAGTGCATCCCAAACTTGAACGTGCACACTAGACATATGGAATCAAGGTAAAATCAAAGTTCTGACTCCGTAGGTCTGGATTAGGGCAGGGCCTGAGATTCTGCATGTCTAACAACTTGCCAGATGGTGTCTAGGCTGCTGGTTCTTTGAGTAGCAAGGCTGTGGAGGACAGAAGGGCTCTTGGTGTAATGGACTTGTCAGACTCAATCTCTTCTATTTGGAGGAAGTGATTTTATAACAGGGAAGGATTTGGTTAAATGGCTGCCAATGCACGCCCTTTTTCTAGCTTTTCATTTTCTTCTTTTTTTAGTAATCTCTACACCCAATGTGGGGCTTTAACTCATGACCCTGAGATTAAGAGCAGCATGCTCTTCCAGCTGAGCCAGCCAGGTGCCCTAGCTCCTAATTTCTTAGAGAATAATAATCACTGTTTAAAAGAATGAAGGAACAGCAGTTCCTTAAGATGCTCTTAGGACCTTTTTTACCCAGGTAGGCTCTGTTAGAATGCTGTCACTCTTGGCTTTCCCCATGCACTCTATCTGGAAGGAGAAACAAGAGGATGACATGTCCCTCACCCCCATGATCCTCTCTTCTTGGCAGTCATACCCGTGTGTAATACCCGTTGTCTTGTGTGTGGACTAATTTCCTTGCATTTAATGAAGAAAATACAGCAGAAGTTGTGGGCTGTCACTTCCGAGATCAGTTTCTAAAACAACTGATTTCCTTCTTGGACACATGCTGTTTCTCAGATCATTTGTACTTGGGGGGATGCGAACTGACATTTTATGAGCAGCCCTATGGGGAGGACCACATGATGCAGCAAGAAACCCAAGCCCTTGGGGCACCTGGGTGGCTCAGTCGGTTGAGTGTCTGACTTTGGCTCAGGTCATAAGCCGGTTCACCAGTTCAAGCCCTATGTCAGGCTCTGTGCTGGCAGCTCAGAGCCTGGAGCCTGCTTCAGATGCTGTGTCTCCCTCTCTCCCTGCCCCACCTCTGCTCACACTGTCTCTCTCTCTCAAAATAAATAAACATTAAAAAAAAAAAAAAAAGAAAGAAAGAAAGAAAAGAAACCGAAGGCCTGAGTCCAACAGCCTGTATGGAACAAACTATGGGAGTGAGCTTGAAAGTGGATCCTTCAGTCCCACTCCAGTTTTGGGATGGCCTCTGCCCCAGCTAACGGCTTGAACTCAACAAGAGAGACCTGAGCCAGAGCACCCAGCTAAGATGCTCTGGATTTCTGACCCCCAGAAACCGGTGTTTTAAGCTTCTCAGTTTGGGGATAATTTGTTACACAGCAATGGATAATATACCCACCTGACTCAGATTCCAGACGTTTGGAGACTGTCCAAACTGTTTGAATAAAATGTTCTATTGGCCTATCATGAAAATAATGCACAATATGACAAAAGGAAAGAGAAGCACAGTTCTCGGTCTGGGGTTGCTATTTGGCCTGATTCACACAGTGAGTGCCTCAACATGACTTACATTTACACGCTGGCTACTAGACCTTTGCACTTTTTCTTTTTTTCTTCCAATGTGGAACTCTGGGGTGTCTTGAGTTAGAAACTCAGCTTTAACCTTTGTAGCTATAAACTGACTACACTGTCTTATCGTCTTGCCTTGGGAGAGAAGAAAACCGGTGAAGTCACCATTTCTCACGTGGCTGAAACCTGCCGGCTGGCAGGAGCTTCGTTTCCTACCCCCACCCCCGAGTCTCAATAGCTTAGTTTCCTGACTCCAAGAAAACCACCTTTGATTATATAAAGGTATTAGGGGCTAGGGAAACACTAGTCCTTTTGTTACCCGCCATCTCGAGCGCTTAGAAAGAAACGCTGTGGGGGTGGGGGCAACCCCGGTTAAGTTGGGCGGGCTTTCTCAACTCTGGGGCTTGTATCCAACCTGAGCGAGAGGACTTCCCGGTTCTCCGAAAGTTGTGCGAAAGGGACGTCCGAGGCGTGTGGGTTTCCTCCTCCCGGAGCTGCGCAGCCGGGGACAGCCGCGAGGTGCGCGACCCCCGCGCGTCCCAACTTCCCGCCGCGAGCCCAGCGTGGGGGGTGGGGTGGGGGTGGGCGGGGTCGGCCGCGCTCCGTCCCCTCCCCCTCCGTCCCCTCCCCTTCCCCGCGCTCTCCCCACCCACTTCCCTTTCTCGGCCGCCCGGGCAGCCCTGCGGGCGCGACCTCTCCGAGCTGTGACGAGCGGGGAGGAGCCCGCCGCCGCCGCCGCCGCCGCCGCCGCCGCCGCCGCCGCCGGAGCCATGCCCGCGCCCCGCCGCGCCCTGAGCCCGCCCCCGGCTGTCCGCCGTCCCACGGGCCGGCGGCGGGAGTGAGCGGGAGCGACGGGCGAGGAGCCGCCTCCCGGCCCGCGATGTCACCATTGTTCAGCTGGGTGGCCAAGGTAGGCGGCGTCGGGGCAGCGTCGGGCCGGCGCCCGTTACCGTAGCGGACGGCTCTGGGAGCCGGCGTCCCGGCTGGCGCGGTTCTGGGGACGTTTGTAACCGTCGAGCCGCGGGGGGTCCGGAGCGCGGGAGGAGCGCCTGCGGCGGGGGGTGGGGGGGTCTGACCGTGCCGAGACCGCCGGCGGCGGGGGACGCCCCGCTGACTGGGGACAGCGACCGGAGAGTGGCGGGCGCGGCTGGGGTCGTTTCCCCGGCGGTTCTCATTCATTAGTTGGCCTAACGGGCTAGGTGGCGTCACGCCCATTTGACGGGTGGGGAGAGCGAGGCTCGGCGCCGGACCCAGGTGTCCGCACCTGGCGGCCGGCTGCCTCTCTTCCCCCGCAGCTCACCACGCGCCGCGGATTCTCCGCCGGGTGTTTCCCCCGCGGCGGGAGCTTGGGTGGCATCCTTCTTGCCACCGGCTTGTGCTTTTTTGCCTGGGTTAGGGCGCCGAGGATGCCGAAAAGCTGGACTTGGTGCACACGGAGGGTGTCTGTCCTTTGTTTTAAACTCCCTGTTTCAGAGGGTTCGGTGGTCTGAGTTTTGAATGCAAAATGTTTACCTTCTATTTCCATAAAGTTTTATTTTCAGAACATTAGCGCCTTCAGAATAACTGAGCGTTGCAAACCCCTGCCAATTTCACTATCGCTGAAACGAAGGGATGGGAGTAGATTTCTAGAGTTCCCACCAGTTTGCGAACATAGAATTATTTTAATACCCTGGCGGAATACCAGCCGTTTAGGTGTTTTTGAGTGATGGATCCCTCTCAGCTTCTAAAAGGCCGGCAGGACAACTGGGCACCTTTCTCACACTCCGGGGATTCCTCTTTGCCCTTAGCAGGGCTCACTCTTGGAGTTTGACAGGTTGAGTAATAAACTCTCACTGAGAGAATCTGTTAGCCATGATGTGACCCTTTACAAATAATAATTAGGTGGTTGTTATATCTTCTAGTTATGTAGTGCTTTTAGAGTGCTGGTTTTATAAATAAATACCTGTTTGTGAGCCACATAAGGCTTGGCCTGTCATTTAAGTGGTAATAAAATGGAGACACAGAAACCAGATTAGTTATTAGGCACTGTATCCTATCTTCTCATTCTCACCAGAATTTTCACTTCCTGAAACACAGCTGTGATAAAATGAAATGACTTTCAACAAAGTTTTGAGCCCTTGTGGTTTTGTGGTGAATAAAAAGAATGATAAAGTCCAGATTTTTTGGTTTGAAGTGATACCTTATTGGCTTTTATAAATAATGCTAAATTTAAAAAAATGTTACGTAGTTTAAAAAGTAATTCAGGGTGTGTTGTCTGATTATATTTTACTTATTTTAGGTTGAGGATTCGAGTCCACCTTTTATACTGTTCGACTTTGTACCACAAGGCCAAAGGGAGACAAACCAAAAAAACAAAAAACAAAACAAAAACTTAGTATATATTTTTTTACTCCAAAATTGGTAAGAAGTAAATCTAAAACAACAACAACAAAAAACAAAAAGAAAAACCTATCAACAACCTTATTCCTGGTACTGTTTTATAGTTTTGTTTACTTTTCCAAAACATTTAATAAAGATGCTTTTCACTATAGGAGTGAGGTGGACTTTTGTTCACGTTGACCTATGAGATGATAGTGAAAACACCAGACTAAAGCTTTACTTAAAACATTAAGGACTTTTACAAGGATTGTCAGCTTTCTCCAACTGGCAGTACTTTTGAAAAGGTGATGTAAATGAACTGTATATTGTAACTTCCTGTAAATTCTGAATCGTGTTATTCCAGAGTTATTTAAACTACAGAACAACAGCAAAACTATAAAATGTTTTTGGAGCAAATTTATCAGTTGTCAGCAGAAAGTGTAGCTATTTTATGTTTCATGTCTTCTACATGGTGTACTCTCATAAATTGCATCCTGAAATTGATTCGTATAGACGATATGTTGTGAGTTTTTAGAATGTGAAACTATCTGAAATCATTTCTTGGGGTTATAGATCGTAAGAGTGAGTTTCTTTGGAACCTCTTTGGTTTACTGTTAAGAGATAAGGCATTAACACAGTTGGCATTATAAACCAGGGAATGTTTTAAAAGCAGAAACAAGAGCTGCAAATAAGACAATGTGTATAATATCAGAGTACATTTATATTTGATTTTAGAATGACTCTTCAAGAACACACAGCTGACTATGAACACACACTTCACACAAACACATCTAATGTAATTGCACATCTAATTACTTTTCTGTCTTGACCATTGCAGACTGTGTCTTGATACCTGGTAGGGAAAGAGAAGGGGAGTAGACATCACTTGATGCAGGTGGATACCTGAACGGGAGTTTGTTTTTCTTGGGTGCTGCATTAATATTGTATGAATATTGAATATGTGGAGTGAGCAGTTTCATGGTATAGGAATACAGCCCAAACAGGGAAGAATTTTATGTTAAGGAAGGAAAAATTAAGACATACTTTCTGTTAAATTGGACATGACACGGAGCAGGGGTGCAGGTGTGCATTGTATTACCAGTGGGGCAGGTTTTAGAGAGGTGTGGTTTCTTGATTAGTCTTTCATTGGGGCACAAGAGTTTTTATGTAGATTACAAAGAAAACCTAATTTCTCAAGAATTGTGATGTTTATACTAAACCCACAGATGTCCTCAACAACCTGGCAGTTTTGAGTGTTTCTGCTCACTGCTTCTGTGTCTCCCATGCAGCAGCTAGCGAAAACTGCAGAACTGTCGGGTAATTTTCTGAATTTATCTGAATTTGCACCTGCCTGTAAAGGTAATGGCTAAGATTATTGCTAGTGTCTCGAAGTAGTGGGTTTTAAATGTATGTGTTACTCTGTCAGATAACATGGAAAATGGGACCTAAATATATCCGGATTTGCTGTGTTCTCAAATTCATATATGCAGTTTCATATAGTTCATGCCTTGTGTTATTTCCCAGTGCTCATTATGCAGGGGATGTTTATTGGGTACCTTCTGTGTACCAGGTACTGTTCATACCCTGGAGGAGTGAGTTCAGTTTGCACAATAGGTTTATCCTTTTTATTTTTAATCTTTTTTTTTTTTTTAAAGTTTATTGATGCTGAGAGAGAGAGAGCATATACAGAGAGAGAGAGGAGGAGAGAGACAGAGAGAATCTCAAGCAGGCTCCGCACTGTCAGTGCAGAGCCCAGCACGGGGCTGGAACTCATGAATGATGAGATCATGACCTGAGCTGAAACAAAGTGTCAGACATTTAACTGACTGAGCCACCCAGGTGACCATAAGTTTATCCTTTAAAAAGTGTGCACACTGGGGTTGCCTGGCTGGCTCAGCGGGTAGAGCATGTGACTACTGATCTTAGGGTTGTGAGTTCGAGCTCCACGTTGGGTATGGACATTACTTTAAAATAAAATCTCAAAAAAAAAAAAAAAGTGTGCACGCTGAAACTCTGTAAGCCAGATATTTAAAAATACATTAGGTAAGGAATCCTTTTGTAAAATAGTCACTAATTAATATTTTATGTGAAACCAGGTTTTCCATATTTTGGCCTTGCTGAAAACCTAGGGGTGTGCCTATTATTCATTCAGCAAGTCATTTAACAAATGTGTTCAACACAGATATTTATTGAACACGTAGTATGTGCCAGGTACTGATTGAGGAGTTGAGGGTTTAGCAATGACTGAGGCAGACCAGGCTCCTGTTTTCATGGAGCTCGAATAAGAGGTGGGAGAGGCTGCAGAGCAGCAAGCACATAAAACAAGGCCATTCCAGATGGTGCTAAGTGCTGGGGAGAAAAGTAAGCAACGAGGTCTGGTAGAGAGTGACTAGGGGCTGGGGTGGCAAGGAGGTAGCAGTTCATCTGGGGAGTGAGGGTGCTCAGCACATTCCAGGCAGAGGGGACAGCAGGTACCAAGCCTGGGGGTGGCCCAGGTGGGCTCGTTAAAGCAGTGGGAAGAAGGCAGGAGTGACTGGAATGCAGCGAGCTGGGGCCCAGTGGGAGAGCGGTAACCAGGCCTGGGCCCTTTAGGGCTCTGTAAGCACAGAATGGGGTTTGGATCTGCATTTAAGCGCAGTGGGAAGCATTTAGGGGGCGTCAACCAGAGGGGTGACATAGGCTAAGGTATGCTTCAGGCAGAAGCAGAGGGTGGCCATAGTGGTAGCTTCTGTAGTAGGGAAAGGACGCCTGTGGATACCTAATTGTTCTTTATCTTCTGAACTGAGCTTGTTCGTCTGATCTTGGAGCAAATGATGAGAAACTCCTTGCTTCTGTGTGGAATGCAGCTTGTCCTTGGTTAGCTGCGGCTTACCATGGCTTTGAGGCCCACTTGTGTCCCGATGCGGGCCTTGCTTGTTTACCTTTGTGGTTTCCTGCAGCCCGGCCCAGCCCACCTTGGGTGCCTCTGACCAGTCAGGCTTGCCTGTTCACTGGCACAGGGTGGCCTTCCTGTAAGGAAGCCACTGGCTGTGAGTGGGCAGGTCTGCTTTCTCGGGTACAGTCGGCTCGGTGTTGGCTTGTCCTAGGTTAATGTGATGGATTCTTTAAAACTATAAAATGTTTTTCCTTCGGTAGGCTTCTATTACGTTTAATTAGTGGATGTTTGAGTTTAATAAAGAGGGAAGACCTCCTTGTCAGAGTCAGACCATTCCTTGAATTTGAAACATTTGCTGCCTCTGCTAAGTGAAGCTGATGTCGTCGCCCCAACCAAGGCTTCGGCCGGGCTCCTGTGGGGCTCGTTTGTCTGCTGGGGGCAGGAGCCCCTCTTTGGGAGCTCTGGTTGTTCACAGTGACAGTACCTTGGGCACAGGTTGGTTTTATTAAAAGGGAATGGAGAAAAGCAGGAATAGAATCCCGCCTCATCCACAGCAGAATAGTGAGCCCAGAGTGGATCTCATAATGACAGAAAAGCAGGTTTTTTTCCCCCGCTAAACAAATTCGCTAAACTGATCTTAACCAGTGTATGTCTCTGCCTTGGTCTTCCATTTCTGACTCTCTAAACCCTTCGCATCTTTCACCCCCTCCCTGAAACATCTGTGATTGTTCATTCATTCCTTGGATGACTATATTAAAGGGGAGGTGAATATATAGAAAAAAATAGCCCCTAAGGCATTTCCTCTGCCTCATAGTAGCTCCTCTTGGTAGAGGAGGGTAGACCACTAGCTATGGTGGTGCGGGACTGGGGTGGGGGGCGGCTGTAGGGAGTGGCTGCTGCTCCGGCCTGAAGCTGGCGGAGGAGTTCTGGGGTTGGAGGGGGGCGCACGCCCTGCCAAGTGGCCGGAGCAGCAGACACGGAGCCCTGGAGCCACAGTGGAGGAACCTCAGCCCCAGGATGGTCAGGCTGGCTGCAGAATGTGTTGTAGGGATCAGTAGAGGATGAAACTGGACAGGTGGGCAGTGGCCAGAGGGCACATGGCATACAGACCCAGGGCTGGCAATTTATCCTGATGGCAGTGGGGACCCCCTAGGGACCAAAGCTGATTTTTCCCCAAACTCTTGTAGCCGCATAGTCCAGTCTGTATGATGCCTTGTGTTGTGGTTATTTTGTCTCCTTCACTAGCCTGTAGACTCTATGAAAACAGGAGTGGTGTTGTCTTACATACCAGTGCATACCAATCACTTGGGCATCTTGTTAAAATATAGTTCTGCTCTAGTGGGTCTAGATGGAACCCAGGATTCTGCATTTCTCACGGGCTCCCTGGTAATGCTGATGGTGCTGGCCTGGGGACCACACTTTGTAGCCAAGTTGTCTGTTATACCTACCATTAGACACAGGAGTTGCTTACAGTTGTTGGAATAAATGCCAGGATTTCAGATTAGTCACTTGTATTTGGGAGGATAGTAGTGGAAATAGAATCCCATGAAATAAAACAACAAAAAGAATTAACCTTGAAATAAAGTGTCTGGCAAATAGGAGTGGAAGGAAAAATTTGCACTGAGTACTCTTGTACCTTTTAAAAATTTCAACATTTTATGTGTTAACTATTCATTTTATCAGATTTAAAAAATACTTAGGCCTTTCATCTTTTTCAGTGTATTGAACTTTGCCTCAAAGACCATTAGGATATTATAATAGACTAGGAATCAGATTATCGTTGAAAAATTGACTCCATTGCCCTCCTATCTTTTCTCTTAAAAAAAAATTTTTTTTTAATGTTTATTTTTTGAGAGAGAGAGACAGCATGAGCAGGGGAGGGGCAGAGAGAGGGAGACACAGAATCCGAAGCAGGCTCTAGGCTCTGTGCTGATAGCAGCGAGCTGGTTGTGGGGCTTGAACTCACAAACCGTGAGATCATGACCTGAGTTGAAGTCAGACGTTCAACTGACTGAGCTACCCAAGCGCCCCTTCTTTTTTTAAATAGACTTATTATTATTTTTTTAGAGAGTATGTAGGGGGCAGAGTGGGGGCGGGGAGAGAATCCTAAGCAGGCTCCACACTCAGCAGAGAGCCCCACACAGGGCTCCATCCCACAACCCTGGGATCATGACCTGAGCCAAAATCAAAGAGTCGGACACTCAACTGACTGAACCACCTTGGTGCTCCTGGACTTCCATATTTAAAAGCAATTTTTAGGTTCACAGCAAAATTGAGCAGAAGGTACAGAGAGTTCCCATATACTCTGATCCCACACATGCATAGCCTTTCCCATTATCAGTATCCCCAACCACTTGTTAGAGCTGATGCACCTGCATTGACACATTATCTCCTAAAGTCCAAGATTATGCTATAGTTTATTCTTGGTGTTGGATATTCTGTGTGTCTGGACAAATGTATAATGGTATGTGTTTTTACTATCATACAGAATAACTTCACTGCCCTAAAAAACCACTGTAATCTGACTTTTAACACATCTTGTCCTCTCTCCCCAATCCCTGTCAATCACAGATCTTTATAGTTTTGCCCATTCCAGAATGTCCTATAATTGGAATCATGAAATGCATCCATTTCACATTGGCTTCTTTCACACATGTAGTAACGTACATTTAAGTTTCTTCTGTATCTTTTCAAGGCTAGATTGCTTATTTCTTTTTAGCTCTGAACAGTATTCCATTGTCCAGAGTACGTCTTAGCTGCTTCCAGGTTTTGGCAGTTGTGAACAAAGCTGTAAACATTTTTGTGCAGGTTTATGTACAGACAGCCGTAAGTTTTCAGCTCCCTTCGGTAAACATCACAAGGAGAGTGATTGCTGGATTATATGGTAAGCGTATGTTTAGTTTTGTAAGACGCCGCCAACCTGTCTTCCAGACGGGGGTACTATTTTTGCCTTCCCACCAGCAGTGAATGGCAGTTCTTGTTGCTCCGTATCGTATCTTCGTTTAACATTTGGTGTTGTTATTGTTCCAGGTGTGGCCATTCTAACAGGTGTGTAATGGTATCTTGTTGCTTTAATTTGCATTCCCCTGATGGCATAATGTAGAGGCCCCCCTTCCTTTTGACTGTTAACTTTTAGGCAGTAGAAATAAAAAAATTTTCCTTTTGAATTTTACTTCATAATATATGGTGGTATTCAGGTACACGTACAAAGGTTATAGAAAGACAAAAATTTAAATGGTTATATTTGTGTATCTATACTTAAGTAGCTTTAATTTTCCCATTATTTCTATTGCTTCTGACTTTGCTGTTGGTAGAATGAATCAGCCACTGACATTTTTTTAGATTTAAAAGAAAGACATGATGGAAAAGAATTTCCTTAGGTTTTTCTCTTTTTAATGTTTATTTATTTTGAGAGAGACAGAGTGTGTGAATGGGGGAGGGACAGAGAGAGAGGGAGAGAGAGACCTAGTCCTTGCTGACAGTATGGATGGTGTCCCGACGCAGGGGGCTTAATCTCCCAAACTGTGAGATCATTACCTGAGCTGAAATCAAGAGTCGGATGCTCCACCGACTGAGTCACCCCGGCACCCCGGATTTCCTTAGTTTTTATGTACTTTGGTACTTCGTTTGCAAATTATTTTTATGTTGGTCATGTGTTATAATGATTAGACTTCTAGGCCTTGTTCATTTACTTTGGTTGAGCTTAGCTGAGTTAATTTGGAGCCTTTCTCGTCTATAAAATAATAATGTAGTCTGGATTAATCTTTTTAAAGATCCTGTTCTAAAACTGAACAATGTCAAAATTGCATAGGAAATTGTGAAGATCATCTGCAAGTATAAACTCTTTGAAACACGGTCGAGTTTGCAGTTTGTCAGTGGTTTTTGTGCAAGAGTGGCTTAGGCACGTGGACCCAGAGACAGGCCCAGCCTTAGAGTGGCTTGCAGCCTAGCAGAGAGAGGTCCACCTGTGAAGGTAATTTAATGTAACAGTACGGATGTGTGCACAGGGAGTCACTAGGCTGGGGATTCGGGGAGATGTTTTAGAGGATATGAGGTCTGAAGTAAGTCTTTAAGGAACGATGATTGAGGCGTAGGTCATTGATGTGTGGGGGATTATGAAAAAGAATTGCTAGGATATGCTTGTGGTAGTTTTCCAGCATGTCTTGGAATCATTCAGGGTTGCTTTCCAACTCTGTTGCCTGTTTTTGAAACCAATGATTTTTAACCTTGGGGAAGGCAGTCACTTTAAACAAATGCCCAGATATAGGAGGTTCTGAAATAAGAACAGCCCTGGCATGCCCTAGGGCTTACACACCCTTGTCAGTAATGGAGGCTGGTGAGGTGGTCATTCTGTTGCAACCAGAATATTATTCCGTCTTCCCTTTTCTCCGTGAGGAAGCCGAGACCCAGAGCCAGGAAGTAACTTAGTTTGAACAAGATCACATAGCTCATTGTGGCAGAACTTAAACCCAAGATCTTGGACCCCTGGATTTTGCACACCTTGTTGATGTTGCCCTGCTGATTTGTTTGCACTTTTGTCCTTAAGGTATTTTGCTAAAATCAAAAGTATGTATGTCTGTCAATATATTGTATTTTAGAATACCTTATTTAATCACCGAGTCTTTAGATGTGTATTTCACAGTAGGTCCCAGTACCCGCAGAGGAATGGACAAAGGGAGTGTGAAGGTGAGCAGTCTGCTGGAGTGGGTGGAGATCCTCTGACTTGTGAAGGGTGTTCTAAATCCTCCACGGCCTGGGAGGCTGGCCCAGTTGTGTGAACTGTGGGTAGGAAGAACCCAGGGCCTGAGGATTTGAAGAGAGTGGAAGTTGCCCAAGTCCAGTGTGGCGACACAGCTCCCTGGTGCTGGGCTCCAGTGACCTGCTGATTCACTTAGTGCTCTGTTTCTTGGAGGGCGTCCTGTGGGAGAGAGTGTAGGTACGTATAATAGGTCTCTTCTCCTCTAATACGGGAGATTGACTTTGTTCAGAGAAACATCATTTGCAAAGCGGAATTAACAGGGGAGAAGACTACATTAGTGTTAATGCAGCCATAGAAAGGAAGAGATGATTGCGTTTTTGAGCACTTAGTATGTGCCAGCTGTTGTGTTGGGAGTAGTCCCCTTCTAAATCATCGTGGAGTAGGGGTGTTATTTCCTCCTCCTTTTACTTTGGGGAAATAGTATGAAGAAACTGAAGTTCAGAGAGGTTAGGTAATTTGTCAGAGCTATTAAGATTAATGCTTGAATTGTTTGGCTGTAAATTCACATTTTATCTGTTATACCTGTGAGATCTCTGTAATAAAGGGATTACAGCACATGTTCAAGATATGGAACAGAGTTGGTCAGAACTTAAAATATTTTGTCACACCAAGGATTTGAATTTTTCTTGCTCCTTAGATGAGAGGCATAAAATGTACAACTAACTTGCTTTTAAAAATAAGCCACCTGGGTGGCTCCGTCGGTTAAGGCTCTGACTCTCGGTTTAGGCTCAGGTCATGATCTCACGGTTTCATGAGTTTGAGCCCCGCTTCTAGCTCTGTGCTGATGGGTGTCAAGCCTGCTTGGGATTCTCTCTCTTCTCCCTTGTCTCTGCCTCTCCCCCACTCATGTTGTCTCTCTCTCTAAAAAAAATAAACTTAATAAAAAAAAGTAAATAAAAATAGGTGTATAAGATTGAAGTTACATGAGATGCGGAACAAATTTTTTAAAGGCCTGAATTTCATGATGTTCTTGGTTAGAGAGGGAAGACAACAGGAAATAAGAGGAAAATCACTGGCAGAAAGATTGAACATGGGTCAAGATTGGCAGGGAGGCTAAGGGCAATTAAATGACAGACCGAAAGAGGTCAACTTTGAGGTGACCATAGCTTGATTTTTAATTTTCTTGTCAAGTGGTGGACTTTAGAGTATTATCACTTATTATCTGATATTCTCCTCAAAGCACCACGGAAGCATGTTTTCAGCCTCTCTGGGAAATTCTCTTTGTGTTTAGAGACTATTTTGAATAGGCTGTCCAGAGAATCTTATCACAGTGGACGTTTTTTTCAAGCTTAGAATATACACAAGACTGGAAGTTAAAGGCTGGAGTTGGAGGTCTCGGTTTGCCCCGAGTTTGCTGTTTAACTGTGGCTAGATGCCATGGGAGTGGTGATCACTGCCCTGTGCCATCAGGTGGTCATGTTTGGGCGTCAAATGAGATGATGTAAGTGATGTAAACTGTTGAAGCAGTTTTTAGGATAAGCTTACCTAGGAAGAAGGTTGGGTGTACATTTCCATTAAATTTCCTGACTTATACTTCAAGTTATACTTCAGTCCTTGATCTGTAAAATGAGAACATTGTGTTGAATGATTGCTGTAATTGTTCTCAATTTGGACTCTATGTCTGTATTACTGCAGGTTGGGCCAATCATCTTATATTGTCCGCCTCTGATAAGGAAGAGAGGTCCCGTGGAGCTACTGGCCTGGGACAGATAGAGCCCTTCTCCACCTTTACCGGTGGAGGTGTGACCGCAGACAAGTCCCTTCTCTGGGAGGAAGAATGTGTTCATCCACAAATGGGGATGGTAGCTGTCCTCCAGGCTGCGGAGGATTTACCCACATCGTGTACTTAGAACAATGCCTGGCTCAGATTAAGCACTTACTAGGGGTGAAACATCGCCATCCTCATCATTTGAAGTCAGAGGTGGAGACGACATTTGTGGTTGCTTAGTTCTGTTCCCCCGTTTGAAGATGAGAAATTGAGCCCTCCAGAGGTGACGTGGCTCTCCCAAAGTCCCATCTAAGATTAAGGTGTTCTGACTTTTTAGCCCAGAGTTCTTTGTGTCACCTTGTACTCGCTATGATATTTAGATTCGTTTCTGTTGTTGTATCACATTCTTCATGAATTAAACATAAGCCTTGGCTTAGTAGTACGGAACAGGAGCAAAATGCTTTTGTCAGGTCACAGATCAGGTAAGGGGAAAATGGGGCAGAGAGAATTACACAGGCCTCTGCCACCAACCCCCCCCCCCCCCCCCCCCCCCCCCGGCCCCCCCCCCTCTGTGTGACCTTGATGAAGGTCACAACTTCGCCTTGATTTCTCCTTCCCTAAAATAGAGGTGGGGGCAGCTGACTGGCTACTTCTGAGGTCCTTTTTCTCTCTCAAAATACTGTGAAGAGTTTCTTCACTGCCTGGGCTGTAAGTCCAGGAAATAGTGTGCCAACTAAAGATGTAGATTCTCCAGTTTTGGAAAACTTTAAAAATAGGAAGGAAGTTTATTTGTTTAGCAGAGTTCATAATTGTAGGCCTGCCGAAGGCAGAGAATTGGCCGAATGGTATTTTGCGGAAGTTCTTTCTACAGGGTGGACCCGGAGGAAATCAGTCATTAGGTGAAAATAAACTGTAAGATCTGTGAGACAATATTTGCTTAGAGATATTTACATAGGTCTATTGTGAAGGTCACTATTGTGTCAGGTTTTTTCTTTTATGTGTAAGTTTCCAAAGTTAAAATATTAGAGGTTTCATTGTAAAAATTGACTTTAGAAACACAAACCAAAAGCCTGATTATGAGTAATAACTTTGTGGCCCTTTGTGCATTGATTATTCATTAATTGTATGAGTATGAAATACTGCCAATACTTGTACAGGGTTTATAACTCTCTTGCAGTTCCAGAAATAGCCGTATTACTGAATTTCTAGGTGAATGTGAGGGATTCTCTGCCCTTATTTGAAGATATGTGAAGGAACTATCTAGGAATTTATATTACACTGCAGTTTTAGTAAAAGCAGCTCTTTGAGTCTGTACCACCCAGGATTTGTTAGCCGAAAGAGCATCATACTAAGGTCTGATGTCGTTATTTCGGTAGTGTTGAAACTAGCTGAGATTGGGATCTCCGGCTGTTTTCCCCTGAGGAGGGAGTTCAGTGTGCTAGATCACCAGAGCATACAGGTCTGTATTAATTGTTTTGAAGTCGCCACACCATTTTGGGTAGTCTTGTGCTACTTCCAGACATCTTGGCCAAGAAATTCAGCTTCTTCAAGTTCATTGTTGGTCATGATACATTAATTGCGCATCTTCTCTGTGCCGGGCACTTGGACACGGATGCAAGGGGAGAAAGATGTGATTCGTGCCCTTGTGGAGGTGAAGACTGTGTTCGAAGGTGCTTACACCATAGGCCTGCAATAAAGTGGGCTGAAGGAAACGTAAAACCTCTGAGCAGCCTTTGGTACACGGAAGTAATTTTCCACACACAGTAAATCCCACCTGACAGTCTCATTGTTGTTTTTAATCAGCAGGGATAGTCAGGACTGATTGTACACTTTTAACTCGAATGTTGTCTTTCTAAAAAAAAAAAAAAAAAAAAAATAGTTTTCAGTTTGGAAGCCAGTAATGTAGTTTGGATGTGGGTGTTAAGGAGGTCTACAGTGCCCTGGAGTACCTCTCTGCAGATTTTGGGGGGCTTTTTAGCTCTAATAATTTTTTGCTTTGATCCTGATTGAATAAATAGAGGCAGGGGAGCCTACTTGGCCCTTGTATGTGGGGGAGAGGATAAGTCTTCCCTCAAAGCCCTTCATGCAGACCCCAGAATGGGCACCAAAGCCTTCATTTTCACACACAGTGCCTGCTGTTAAACGTGAAAGTGCAAACCGAATAAAGCTTGTGAGTCTCAGAGACTAGAAATGTGGGCACTAGCTGGTGCTCTCTTGTTTTGTTTTTGGGTTTTGTGTGTGTGTATTTTTTAATTTAATGGGCTTAGAGGCTTTAGTCTAATAAGGAAATTTCAAACCAAAGACTTTATTTCCTCCTAGTTAAAAACAGATCATGGGGACCTGGTGTGGCCTAGAAAAAGAGTCCTGAATGGGGTGGTCCAGTTCTGCCCAGCCTGATGACCAGGTGCCAGTCATTTCGGCTCTGTGAGGCTTTGTTTCCTGATAGAATTGAATACGTTGAGTACATGGTTTGAGGGTCCCATCCAGGGGATGAGAACATTGAGATGGAAGAAGCTGCATTAAGCCAAGGCATGAGGTAGAAATCCAAATGAGCAGAAGCCCAGGATAGGTTTGAGTGGAGTTGCATGAACCCCCATGCCCCCCATCCTCGGTGAACTCACAGGAGGAGATGATCAGAGCCTCCCCATGGAGGGTTCTAAAGGCCTGGCCACAGTGTTGGTATTTGGTAGAGATTAGAGAGAAGCCCTGGCAGGTTTGTGCTGACATCATCAGGGCTGTCCGTGGGGAGGGGGATGGATGGGCATCTATCCTGGGAGAGGCTGGGCAGAGCTGAGCGTTGGGGCTCCTGCTGTGGCCTGGCAGGTCCTTGGGGGTGCGTACAGGCTTTGGCCAACGCTTGAGGTTTGGGGCTCATAGTGATAGAACACACACTCTGATGGCTGATGGCAGGTAGAGGGAGTAGAGAGAAGAGTGGAAGACACTTCCCCAAAACTGGTTACCTGGAAGGCATTTGGGTAACAAGTAAAGAGAGGGGCCTATTTTAGGGCAAAGACATGAGCTTGGTTTGGATGCACGTCATGGTGCCTGAAGTCTGGGGATCCTTAGGGGTAATTGAAAATTTGAGTCAAGTTGAGGAAAGAATTCAGAGCTAAAATGTAGATTAAGAAATTATCTTTGTCGGTTTTGGGGCAGTGGTTTGAGATCCCTGGAGAGAGAGAGAGAGTAGAGAGAAAAGTAGAAGACCATATGGAGTAGTCCCCAGGATATCTGAGAAATGGAAGTGCATTTCACTAAATACTTCTAAAGGAGCTAATTACATCAAGAAGATTTCATTACCCCATTCCTTCCTTTAGGGCTTATTTTTATTCTTTTCCTCTTGTAAATCAAGATGAAGTCTCACTTTTGAAAATACCAGGATTCAGAGACGACAGTTCCCACTGGGTAGATTGTAGAATTAATCTGGAGTAGAGCAGAGTTAAGTTTTAGCAAGTCACTGAAGCTTCTCGACACACATTAGCCATTCCCTTGGCATGGGAAAAACAACGGAGCTTTGAATACATTCCTAGCAGCAGCTCTTGGCTGGAGCAGCCTGTCTTTATCTCTTGTCAGCCTTGGTTTCAGTGTTGGCTCTCTAGGAATGTTCCTGATTGTAAAATATCTCCTCTCATGAAGATGAAGTCAGCCCCCCACCCCCACACGTGAGGGAGGCTGAGCCCGAGAAGGAACTGTGCTTTCAAACTCCTGCTTGGTGGGAACCACTGACTACTCAGCACGACCTCAAAGGTGGAAGCAGGTGCCTGTCTTTAAATAAGGCCCTAGACTCGAGGAATTGAAAGTCTGACTCTGAGCACTGGGGACTTGCCCCCTCTGTCTGTGTTCAAGTCTTCTCCAGGGATGCTCAGTATCCATACCATCGCACATAGCTCTAACTGAAAGATTTTTATATTCTGAGCAGAAATCTTCCTCGCCTTGTGTCTCACCCCTTTCCCTTCCCCTTTATGGTGGGAGGGCACTAATGCCTCTAACCTGCGACAGGTTTGTAAAGGCAGTGACCTGCTTCCCATCTTCCCCTTCCCACACCAAAAGCCCTGGTCTCCATTCATGGAATTTCAGGTACCTAGTGACTCTTACTGCTGCTGCTTTTAGAGTCTGCTAAAACCGAAAATGAAACCTCAGTGTGGCCCAGTCTGTGGGAGGATGGTGAGGCTATGACTCCCCTCTTAATGGAAAGATGACATTTCTCCTAATGTTGTAGGCTTTTTTTCCTTTTCATTCTTTTGGTATCCAGGCCATTCTGCTGGATTATCCTGGGCTTATGATCAACTAAAATCCTTAAATCTTTTTCACATGAACTTTTGGCAAGCTGGGTCTGCCCCACGGATACTTACTTACCTGCCTGAGGTATTTGGGGATTTTTGTTAGTTTTGCAGTTTACAAATACTACAGACTTTACATATGTTCTTGATGTTGGGATTTTTTGGTTTTCATTCTATATTCTAATTTATTTTTATAGAATAGTAGAATTTTGGAACTGGAAGTGATTTTGAGGGTACCGCAGTTCATTCCCTTCACTATGACACCTGGGTAAACCGCCTTAGGGACACTGGTGTGGACATTTGGTGAGGTGCTAGGACAAGATCAGATTTTCTTTCTCACACTCTAGAAGGGTAGGGTGAGTCAGGGAGGGTGAGAAATGTTAGCCGAGGGCTAACATTCACTGGTTATGAATTCAGGCCTGGGCTGCTTTATTCTGTGTGCAATTTTACTCTCTCTTTTTTGTCTTGTGTGTTTGTTTTATTGATTTCCTTCATCTCTTTAAAGCAGGAAGAAAGTGTTAAACATGTACTCTACTTTTGCGGTATTTTGCTGGGATACAATCTGAGTTTTGTAAACATTTATTGACGTTATCCACGTTTATAACTTCTGAGAAAGCCAAGGAGCAACAAATAGTATTGTTGGTATTTTACAAGGTGAAAATATGTTAAATGGAAAGTAGATTAGACCATTTCTAACTAATATCCTTTACTGGCCAAAGTTCTGATTTGCCTGTTGATCAAGATACAAGAAAAGGAACCACTCCTTGGTGAAGAGAGTTTATTTCATGGTAAAATGAGTTGAGAGAAAAGTCCTGTTTCCACCACTGATCTGAATGAAGTTCAGGGTTTTAGAACATATGTGATAGGTTTTATTCAAGAATGTAATCAGTGTTCTAAAAGCTAGTGTGGTATGTTTAAAAACTGTAAATAACTGATTTATTTATGATACACCAGATTGTGATTGGGTCTGGCAGTCATGCATTAGTGACTTTAAATTTCTAACATTTGCTTGGCAATTACCATGGACCTCCCCGATGCTGGTGACAGGGCTATGACTAGACTGCTGTGTATGGTTGGCAGGTTACATACTGCAGAAAGGCAGAGCCTGAGATCCAGCCCATACCTGGCTTACCGAAGTCTACCACACATGGGCTTTCGGATGAGAGGTGGAGGAGGACAGAGATTTGGCTTTGAATAATTTGAATGGTGCCTTAAAAAAGGCACCGTAGGGGCACCTGGGTGGCTCAGTCAGCTAAGTGTCTGACTTTAGCTCAGATCATGATCTCACGGTTTGTGAGTTCAAACCCCGTGTTGGGCTCTGTGCTGACAGCTCAGAGCCTGGATCCTGCTTCAGATTCTGTGTCTCCCTCTCTCTGCCTCTCCCCCACTCATGCTCACACGCTCTCTCTCTCTCTCTCTCTCTCTCTCAAGAATAAACATTAAGAAAAAAGGCACTGTAAATGTGAGGGGTAGCCCTATGCTATCAAAAACTTTTGTGTTTAAAAAAAATTAATACTGTTGTCAAGGTGATCTGTACTGTATCCACAAATGTCATAATTTGAATTACATTCATTTTACTGCGGTTCCTAGGAAGTAGCAAGAATTTTTTATCTGGTTCACAAGGTTAATGGTTATCTAAACTCAAGTTTGAACTGTCAGCTTCATAAAATAGACCAGTTCTTACTATTAATGCAATTTTGATTTAAACTAAAATTTTTGTCTTAAGTAATTACCTAGGCATATAAAAGGACAGTCTTCTGAATATTGCTTTTTAGACTGCCATCTAAAGTTTTTAGTTTCTATAGACGTTGATGTTTGTTTTTCAGCTTGTATTTCATGACTTAAAGGCTTTTTGTATGTTAATATGGTTGAAACATTTGGGGCCACTTAGAATTGTATGCCATTTCACTTGTACTGTTGAAATAATTTTTCATCATATATTTAAAGATTTTTTTCTCCACTCTAAATCATTTCGTCTCTGGAAGGCCTCACCTAATAACAGTAGACCATAATCTCTAAAATTCCTTAAAGTTTAAGAAAAATGTACTTTTTAAAAAATGAAAAATAGGGGCACCTGGGCGGCTCAGTTGGTTAATTGTGGACTCTCAGTTTCAGCTGAGGTCATGACTTCAGGGTTTCCTGGGTTAGAGCCAGGTCAGGTTCTGTGCTGACAGTGGGGAGCCTGCTTGGGATTCCGTCTCCCTCTCTCTGTCCCTTCCCCACCTGCGCTGTCTCTGTCTCTCAAAATAAACAAACTTAAAAAAAAATTAAAAAGTGAAAAATAACCTTTAAGATTACAAAAGCAATACAGTACATGAAAATTGTAGAACAATAACCTACTGATAAGCAAAGATAACAAACCACCGCATTCCTGCTACCCAGAGACTACAGACCACAGCAGTCCCTTCCAGATCTTCTTAAATTGTGTTATCTCTTTGGCTGGAAATAAGTAGACATAGCAGCTCTTGAACACACGCTGCATTTTGTTTAGCCTGTGGGAACTTGTGGCCAGAGTGCCCCGGGGACTGAGGGTCAGTGGGTGGGGACCCCGGCTGAGCCCGGGCACACCCAGCTTTGTGGCCCGCACCCTTCCCACTGCTGGTTGGGCTAGAAAACGTCCTTGAAAAGAGTGAGAACTTGTGAATAAATACTGGATTGTAATCGCTGCTCAGGTTTCTGGGGGTTTCTGAGTCTGTGGGTGGGTGGATCTGCTTGGTCTCAGCTCTCCCAGTATTACCTTCTGGATGTGGTCCGTTTCCCCTCTTCTTGCACGTGTGCAGCCAGAGCGCAGCCACTGCCACCAGGAGGCGGGTGCTTCTCCCTCCTGGGTTCTTCATCACATATCATGGGGGTGGGGGGTATTTATCATGGGGATGGGGCGGGCCCTGGGTAACTCCCTCAGCATCCTCCTGCCCGTTGTCCTCCCCTCCAGCTCTGTCCCCCCAAGCCACCTCCCTCACAGGGCCCTTGTGGTCCCCTGGAGGGCACACGGGCCCAGCCCCACCTGCCGGGCCCTGGAGCTTGAGGGCTGGCCTGGGCAAGCCGGGTTCAGGGTGGCTCCTTTGGGCCGTGTCTCTGACCCGCCTCCTGCCCCGCTGCCCCCTCAGCAGTGGGTGCCTCTGCTCTGTTCACCTGCTTAGTGAGGCTCCTGTTGCTCCCAACGGCCTCCCTCACCTTGCTTCCTACAGAGTGTCATGTCTCCGTCCCCAGACGGTGCCACATTGGTGTGCAGCCCCAGCACCGGCATAGATTCCATCCAGAAGAGTCTGCCTTTCCGTAAAACGGAAATGTTTTTCTCAGAGGCTTGGGGTGAGCATTCAGTGAGAGTATCTGTGTAAAGCACGGTGTCTGGCAGTTAGCCCCCATAGGTGGTGGTGGTGCCTGAGATGCCGTATTAACTCTACGTAAGTGGAGGTGTCAGAAGTTTGGTTTTTCCTCCTGACAGTGTGCAGATGGTTATATAAAATACTGGGGTCATACTTTCTCTACCTGATTTTAGGTAAGGCTAGAAAATAAAGCCCTTATTGTTTCATTTCAGTTTAGAGTTCACCTACAGCACTTTGGTGTATTTTCAAGTAAATATATTTAAATTGAGTTTAATTAGTATTACAGTATCCACGTTGCACATTAAGGTGGAGAAACAGAAAACTGCCATTTATTTGCCTCTCGCATTCAAGTTGTGTGTTAAGTAAATGCTCGGACAAGGTCTGCAGGGTCCACATGATGAGTTAGACACCCTTCCACCCCCTAACCAAAGTGTGGTGTGGGAGACAGACTCAGTCTTGTGACCTAGGTGACAGTAGAGGGCCAGGTGCCATGGGAACCTGGGGAATGGAGCAGAGGAGAGGTTTGAACTGGATCTAGAAGAATGGGCAGATGGTAGTGGAGAGTGGATGGAAGGACATTCTAGAATAAAGGCTTCTCTGCCTGTCTGAGGTTGTCACATGTGAGCTGCAGCCCAAATAAGTTTCCTGAAATGAAGATTCAGAGGCATTTGTCACATTTTCCCTCTTCTCCCAATGGTAGGGATAATATAAAATTTAGAGTAGAAAATAATTTTCCATCTGGTATTAAACTGAATTGTCATATTCAGGGACTAGCTGGGCAGTAGATCACATTAGACTTAAATTGGATCTGGGTAATCTTTGACAAGAGTTGTAATCTTTTTATACTGATGAAGAATGTACATTATGTAGAAATTAATTCTGTAACTCTATGGACACTTGAGTTTTACCCAGTTAGAATTTGCTTTCCATATTGATGGCCCCTTGCCGTTTTAGTTCTCTTTGTAGAGTCTGATGGCTATGGCTTCTGGTGGAGCTTCCCCATCGCCAGTTGGATTTATGTTTGCACTGGAATGGCGTGCTGGTGTTGTTGCATTATTCATATATACAGTGCAAACACACTACGGCCCCGAGACAGATGCCTGGTGGTGGTGGTGATCTTGTCTTTGAGTTAGTTGTAGGTAGCTGGTTTCCCTTACCCGCTGGGCTTCCAGTAGTCCAAGAGCCCTTAACCTGGGATCTGAGGGGAGGCTGTCCATGAACTGGGGAAAAAATTACATCTTTATTTTTACTAACTTCTTTCTAACTAAAATTTAACATTTTATTCAATTATTAACACAGTCATCAGATCCAGTAGCGTTAGCAGCTCCTGTGATGGTAACATCGACAAAACCTGTTATTTTCATATGGCATTATAATAGTTACACATTTCTAGAAAATACTCTGGATGCTTATCATTACTTTGAATTACAGCATTTATTTGACTTGCCTCTAGATCTTGTCAAATATGGGAATAAGCACATACTGTGTCATAATTATTTGGATTATTCCCTTTTAGTGTAATTAAGTTCTTTTGTATTCCCTTGTGTTCTATTTTGTGCACGTAAAAACTTTTTTCTGAGAAGGGCCCATAGGCTTCACCATGCAGTCAAGACAGAGATTTAGGAACCTCTCCTTTGGGGTGAATGCATTTGAGAGAAGAGCCTGCAAGCATTGGCTTTGGGAGGTGAGTTGGGAATGTGGGATGTTGATGGAAAGCTGGGGTGCCGGCTCTCACCCAAGACGTCTACTAATCCCATTACAGTCTTGCCTGTTGCTTTAGCCCACGGCAGTACACAGCTCAGCACGACTACAGCCCTCGTGCCATACACGTAGCTCATCGCAGCAACGAAAAGGTTAAACTTCATTCTCTGTGGTCTTTGAAAAGAAATGCACTCAGTGATTCCCATCTGAAAATTCCCATCTGAAAATAAAAATAGCTTAGGCGTTTAAAGGGATTGACCTTCAGCTGTCTAGAAAAATCTTATGATCCAAAAGGACTTAGTCCCGCTGTTTCCGGTTTACTATTTTTGCAGCATTTGTCCTCTGCAAATACTTGTTGCATGCATACGCTCATACATCGTGTTAGAGATATTACAGAGTTATCATGGTTCTCTTCTAAGATCTGCTTGAGATAGTTCTCATCACTTAAAAACCTTGAAGTCCCTAAATTTTTATTTTCAATTGCCACCATACATTAAGCATTTATTGAGTACTTGCTCTGTGCCAGGCACCATCCCAGGCACTTTGGGCTGCATCAGTGAGCAAAACAGACAATAATTCACTCTTGGAGCAGATGTTCAGGCATTTGGTGTCCTATGCTCCGAAGTTTGCAGGCCTGTCCTGAACGCCAGAAAAACTGCTTGCCACCCACAGACCTGTGTGTTTTGTAGGTAGCAGTTTCCACGCTGTTCCTGTGGGTTGTTGTGCTCCCTCAGGTCTGGCTAAAGGAGGGGAAGGGAGTGTTCTGCTTTTTCAGCTCCATTTGAATCAGAGCATTCCTGCTTTTACACATGTGGGATTGCTGGAAGGTTGGAGGGTGGGGTGAGGTGGGGGAGAGTTGTGTTGCCTACTGGATGTTTGGAAAGATGATCAAATTTTTAATGTGTTTGGCATTATCTGTTGCTGGCTGGTATAGAATAAATCTTCGTCCGCTCTGTACTGAAAGGCCCTTGGCATAATAGCAAGCCCATTTCCTTTAGGTACTGTTGCTTTAGTTAAAAATTTTTTCAATTGGCTTAATACAACCATTTATTATGCATGCGATTTTGTGGGTAAGGGATTTGGGAGGGCTCCGCTGGGCTGTTTGTCTGCCTGGCTTCCTGTGGGGCAGCGAGGCACCCTCACTTCCAAGGTGGTGTCTTTGCTCAGGTGTCTGGTGTCTCAGTGGTCCTGTACTTCTCTTACTGTCCAGCTGGGGCTTCAAACCCCAGGGCTGCTTCAAGTGGCTCGGGCTCCTCAGGTACTGTCACTTTCCTGGGGAGCTGACCTTTTCTTTGTAAACATGGCAACGGCTAGCAATTATTGGGAATGAATATGTGCCAGGCTTTATACTAACAACTGTCCCATTCATTGTTTAATTTTATCCTCAAAACAACCTCCAATTAGCTGGCAATACCTCATTGTGATAGAAGAAGAGTCCGAGGTTCTAAGAAGTGGGTGACCTGCCGAGACATGCACCTGAAGCTGCCGAGGTTGGGGGGCCCTATTTCAGCATTCCACTTACAGAATTGCCCTTAGGATCTGGCAGTGTAGCAGGTGCATGGCTGCAGCTGGGGCAGGAGTTGGGGCTGACTCTCTCCTCAGCCTTGTGACCTGCAGCTGTAAGAGTTTATCTCTGTCTTTTTAGGGGTTATTCTGTTTCACTTTCTGCTCCTAAAGAGCCCTTTCCCTCCAGTGGAATGCTTCTCTCTGGTCTAGTAAGCAATACTGGGTTCCTTCTCATCGTTTCCACCTCTCCTGCGCCCCCACTCACCTCCCGCTCACAACATGCACACAAACACCCAGCTACTCAAACAACAGCCAGAGCTCCAGGCAGTTTATGCAGAGGTTGGGATGTTCATCACACGTTTGCCAAAATGACGTATTATTGAGCAGAGTTTGTGACAGCTGACAGAGGCGCATTGGAATTGGATCCTGAGTAGGTTTAAATTTGTGTGTGTTTCTGTGTGTACAGCGTTTGCAGTGAATGGAATTGATGCTGAGGTTATCAGAAAGGAATGAGATGCTTCTCTGAGGGATGGCACGTCAATGCAATATGTCCATGATGGTAGAAGTTAGTTGCAGAACACTGATCCTGTGCTCACGTTTGTTTGTTTGTTTGTTTTTGGTAAAGGAAATTAGCATTCTGTGTGCTCAAAGAACCACCTCCTGTCAGAAAAAAAAACAAGCTGTTAACTGTGGATATTTCTGGGTTTGGGATTATACGGGCAACTTTAAGTATTGCTGTATTTTCTTTTATATGGATGTGTATTAAACTTACTGGAAATAAAAGATGACTGCAGAATACATCCTGCTGCTGTGTTTAAAAAGGAGGCTGTATTACTGAGAAGTGGTTTTTCATGGTTTTTGAGGTTGGCCCTTTCACTCAGCCTGGCCAGGTCGGCAATGGGGCCCAGCCCTGCCCTCAGCCCTTGGAAGGTGCAAGGTGTTCCTCTTCTCTGTTCCTTCTTCTCAGTAGGAGCCTGCTGATCTCCCAGTGGCTCACTTAGACCTCCGTGTAATACGTATATGCATACTTGGTAAATTTCTCCTCTTTTTAGTCCTGTTTCTGGTCCTTTTGTGTGTTATACATGAAGACCTCCGTGTAATATGTGTGTGCATACCTTGTAAATTTCTCTTTTTCGCTCCTGTTTCTGGTCCTTTTGTGTATCACATATGATTGCAGTCCTTTCTCGTTCAGCATGGCAGGGCGTGGAGAGGCATGGGAGTAATGTGTAATCAAGTCATTCACATGTGAAACCTACTTCGGCTCTTTCTGAACATTTTTTGATGTGATCTAAAATTTTATATATTCCCTTTTTTTATAGAGAAAAAAATGAGTCAGTTGGACTCCCTGAGCATCTTTGGTGGCTGCTTTTATTCTAAGGGCAGAATTTTGGTAAATATTTAAATCTTCCTATTTGCTCTTAATAATTTGAAGTGCACTCCGTACTGAGAATTTGCATTTCTCTATCTTCCTACCCTCCTTAGCACCTCTCCTGTAGTGTTGGTGTTCTACTCGGTTTGGTCATTTGTGTATTTCGTATCCCCTCTGTCTAGATTGTAGGTTCCCTGAAGAATAGGATCTATGCGATTCATCCTTGTATTCACCATAGAATTTGGCATAGATTTTTATCTGGTAGGAGTGTGAACAGGACTCTTAGTTGCAGATGACAGACACCCAGTGTAAAATGGCATAATCTAAAATTTATTGTCATAAGAATCCCAGTTGATTGCTTCAGGTATGGCTGGATCCAGGTCCTCAAACATCAGAACCATCATTCTCTCTTGCATTTTCTGCCTCCTTGTCTCTGTTTCACCTCCTCTGGAACTGTCTAGCATGGCTGTACTTGTGATGACACCAGCAATTCCAGGCTTAGTCCTCAGAATTCTAAGTCCAAAAGCAGGTTTCCTCAACCTGGGCAATACTTCATTTGGGGGAGGATAGTTCTTTGTTGTGGGGCTGTCCTGTGCCTGGTAGGATGCACAGCGGCATCCCTGGCCTCTACCTATCAGGTGCCGGTTATGTTACCCTCCGGTTGTGACAAACCAGTATCTCCAGACATTGCCAAATGTCTCCTGGGGGGCTTGTGGTGGGTAGAATTGCCCCTGATTGGAGAACCACTGGTCTAGAGCCACAGCATGTTTGTTTTTTTTTTGTTTTGTTTTTTTTTCATACCAGTTCCTTAAAATGCATGGGCCTAGTCCTGGTCTGGATTGGGTGACCAACCCTAAACTAATTATATGGTGGGGTGGGGTGATAGAATATGCTGGTTGGTTTAGTCTGGGGTTGCCAGTCCACTCATGAGGTGGGACTGGGACCTAACCATGGGAATGAGAGATACTACTTATTATTAGGGGAGAGGGCACTGGATTCTACGTAGACAAAACAAACTTCCAAAGCAAAAACAACAACAACAACAACAACAACAACAACAACAAAACATGTGGACCACTGCAGGAACTGGGAAGTCTTTTTGAATTGAGAACGAAGTCTTGGGTAGTAAGAGGATGTGTCTTGGCATCAGGCAGGTGCTGTCCTGACTCTTCAGCTCATTAGCAGGGTAACTTTGGGCTAGTTTTTTTACCCTTTCTCAATCAAATTCTATTGTGTTTGTGAAAATACTATTTTTTCATAAAATTCCATTGATGTTATATGAACAGAATTATACATAAGTCGTGTACTCAGGGCCTTCAAAGTTTGAAAAATCTTGTACAGTCAACACCTGGATGAAGAAACCGAACAGCCCAGAAGCCCACAGGCCCACTCCCTGTCACTCCTCTAGAGATAATCACTATCCTGTCCTCTGTCTCATAGTTTAGTTTTGCCTGTTTTTGAAATTTTGCAAAAGTGAAATTCTGCCATGTGCTTCTGTTATACCTGTTGTTTTCACTCAACATGACCGTTATGAATATTTACCTATGTTGTTACACAAAGAATAGCTTGTTCATTCTCCCTCTACGTGTTTTTGATTATATGAATATAGCATATTTGTCATTGCTGTAGCTGGGCAATGTTCTGTCTCTAGTTTTTGACCGTTAGTAATGCTGTGACCATCCTTGCACTCATCTGTTGGTGAGTCAGGATGCATCGCTGCTTGGGGTGCCCTGGGCTGGGGTATCGGCTCCTGCACTAGGGCTTTTACTGCTTTTAACTGTCCTGAGATTCTCAAGGACTTTTGTTTTGAGGTATAAATGGGAACAGGTGGAAAGGCTCGTGGGTCTGTTGCCTGGAAGAGTGTCCATATCTCCTGTGTTTCGTCTAAGATTGATTTGGACATGAAAAGACAATACATGGGCACTTGCTAGCTTGAAAATCGGTTTTAATAAGTTCAATGTATTTGTCGTGGATGATTTTAGGTAGAAGCAAACTGTAGTGGGGCCCAGTCCTCTAGCTGATTTTGCTGTTTTGTTTATAAATATACACTATATGACCAAATGTTCCTTTATTCATGATCTTGTCAGTGGCAGAATTTCCAAAGGGCATCATTTATAAAAACTGATTGTGGCATTCATCCTGGAGAAGGAACCGGAGCTTTGTTTAATGTTTTCTCTCAGTACATTTACATGTTTATAGTTCCTGCCTTGTAGAAAAGGGATCTCAGTGTCCCTTTTCAAAGCTTATGTGACATACATATTAACATTGGGTGATTGCTGTGATTAACTGCTAGTTTATTATATTTGTGAGTGTTTCTTAATCTTTGAGAGATTAAGTTAGTAAACTTTGATCAGAATTATAGAGTAGCATTTCTTATAGGACATTAACACATATGCATTTAAAGAGCTGAGACCTTGGAGATGTGGTGAATTTATTTGCAAATCAAATTTGTCCTTAAATGGTATAAATGGCTGGTCAAATATCTGTGTGGCGATTTTTTTGTTTGTTTGTCTTCACTAGTTTGTTCATGTCTGCTACAAGCATGGTATGGGGCTGTGCTGGTGGTCTGCTTCAATGCTGCTAAAGCACACAGCTCACCTAGGACCTTAATAGTCCATAGGTTTTGGGTATGATGGTGTGGGGGACAGGGTGAGGAGCGAGCATTTCTTACCTTGGGACATGAAGAAGGACGGTGACAGATACATCAGGGATTCTGCCCATCAGAGCTGCCCGGTGCTTCTGAACACTGCAGGTGCCGGGGCCCCACCTCCAAACAGGCTGCTTCATCCAGGCTGGGGTGGGGCTAGACATTGTTTTTTTTTTTTTTTTTAAATCCTGAGTTGAGAACCAATGCATCAGCTGAAGAGGACTGGATTTTGAGGCCTTCTGTTCCCCAAGTTGAGCATTCAGTGATTTACTGCAATGATCTGCCAGTATTTATGCTAGCCAATCAAGACTTTTAAATATCGTTTTAGAAAATTTACAAAATAATTTCACAATCTAACAGTGATCCCTTCTCTTACTCTTCCTTGCTTACCTTCTCCACCCTCTTTCCTCAGCCCCTGCAGCCATTAAATCACTTATGTTGGTTTTTGTCTCATTGTTTTAAACATTTGTAGAAACTTGTTGGTTTGGTCAAAAGGTTGTAGTGAACCTTTCAAATGATTATTTTGGAGTAGGATGCTGGGTTTTGTGTTTGCAGAGACTTCTTTTCATGGGGTTTGAAAGCTAAGAGTTTGTCCAGTTTGCCATTTCAGAACTAGAGAAGCTGAATACTACCTCTGCTTTACACAGGAGGAAAGATCAAGACCCAAAGGACAGAAGGATGGGATGAATGAGGTGGGTGGCCCTGTGTTAGGGGCCATCGGTCATTAGCATTTCTTACGTGCCAGCTGCTTCCTCAGTCAGCTAATGAGCAAGTCTGATCTCTCAGGAAGACCGAACCCATGAGTCTGACCTTTGGGCTAATTGTAAGCATAAAGCAGGAGCTGGGGCCTTCACCGTGAGGCTCCATGACCGACAGGCAGATAAGAGAGGCCTCTACTCAGGACCGGCCTTGTCTAGCACACATTCAGCCGCTTTGCTCATGTTTGTATTCTAGCATCTGTCACATTGTACTGGAGATCATATATTTAGAGTGTCTCTTATTTCCTAGACTGTGAGCCTCTCAGGTCAGGAGGAGTCCTGTCTTATTATTCATTGTTGGAGTGTATTCACATCTCTGTGTTGACTCTAGTCTCAACAGGCCAAGCTGTTGGACAATATGAGTGTTCACGTATGCTTATCTGGATGGTGTGGGACAGGTGTTTTATTCTCTTTAAATAATTTAAGTAGTGAGCACTCGTAAGAAGATATTTTCTTAAGTATTTTGTATAAAATCCAAGGCATATATGCTAGAGGAAGTACTTGGTTTAATTTAGTTTTCTTCCCCTATTTACCTTCTTTCTGACCAACAAATACAAAAAAAACACTCATTACCGACAAAAATGAAACACAAGTCTATTCCTTCTGGAAAATAATTATGCAGAATAATTTTCCTTTAGCATGTTGTTTTAACTTTTTGTAGTGAGAGGACATTTCATCCAAGGGACAAGGCACAGTGTGGCCTGCTGTATTTTTGCAGTTTGGGAAGGATATAATGTTAAATAATAGGAAAAATTGCTAGAATTTTAAACACAAATATGGGCTTCTTCAGATTCAGTTAATACTTATTTGTTACTAGTTGGCAGCAAAACACAGGTATAAATGTAACGTAAAATGATTTTTCATTCCAAATATTGTTTTAGAAGCTCTTTCCTAAGTCCTTGTGAATAAAATTACACTTGCTATATGTTTATCATCCTTTAAAATCCCTAAATCCTTACCAAAACAGTTGACCCAGATGTTTAAATGAGGACTTTATTTACGGCAGTGAATGTTTCTGACTGTCTTATACTATGGTTTTCTGGTGACTTCTAAAACAATACTCCCTTAAGCCTGCTGCAGAAACCATATATATATGTCGTGTTACCATGTGAATTCTGCATTTGTTACTGTGAATTCAGGAGAAAGTTGTGGTTGTGAAATAAGGTGCAGATTTACTTTAAGAAGGAGCTTTAGTATAAACTCAAATAGGCTGACAGAAGAGCAGTTTAAGAAATTTTATATCTAAACAGGGCCTTTTTTTTCATTGTTGGGGGATCATTTTAATTAACTTTTTTTGTTGTTGTGATTCCCAGTGTAAAAGGAAATAAAATCTCAAACCATTATTGAATTTATTGCAGTATGATGCTTTTCAGATTCTTGTTTTTACTGTAGTTAGCTTTGATTTACTCTGCTGCTGATCTGTGGTCAGAAATGACGTAGATATTACAGCTGTGGCTACGCTAAAAAAAGTATTTTTTAGATTGTATCAATGGAAGTAAACCCCGCTGGCCTGGTGTATTTGCCCTAAAAGGGTCACTGTGTTTGCGGTCAATATTGTAATTTGAAGTATATGTTCTGATAGCCTGAAGTTTTACCTTGAGACCCTTTTCAGTTAAGTTTGTTTATTTTGGGGGTTAGAATTGGCATCCCCCCTTTATTTACTTTTACGTATCCCCAGCCACTCACTCTCCACGGCCTCCTCTCCCTCGGTTGACATCTCTGATGTCATCCTTGACGGCTTCCCTTTCTCCTCCTCTGCCTTCACTCCCTCAGTTTCTTTGCATCTGAGACATCCGTGTAGCCTACGGTCCCATCCTTGCCTTCTTCCTTTGCTTTCCCTTTTTCTGTTCCCGGGGTGTCAGCCGCCGCTTGTACGTGAGCCGTTGACGTCCCAGTCTACGTGTCCTGTCTTGAACTCCAGGCCCATTTGCCCAACTGCCCACTAGATGCCTTTACTCTCAAGCCCTCCTGCTGCCACTCAGCCTGTACGGAGGCCAAGCTCCTCCTGTCTCCTTCAACCTCCTCCCGTGTTCGCAGCCTGAGGCAGTCTCTCCAAGCCACCTGCTGTCTTTCATGCCCTCAACTCCCCCACCCAGATAGCTGCCGATTCTTGTGTGTGCGGTCTTCCAGAATCCTTTACCCGGCCTTGCTCTCGACTCCCATCTGCGTTCAGGCCCCCAGCAGACCCCATCTCAGGACTGTACACGTTCTGGCTAAAGATCCTTGGGCCCCACTCCCTGCCTGGGCAGGACTGGCCTGCTTCTGGACCCCTACCTCCTGGCGTCCAGTGATACCTAGAAAAAGGTTTGGAAATAAAATGACGTACATGACTCAGTTCCCTCCTGTAACAATTAACAGTGTAGGTGGGTCCAGGACAGAGTCACAAAGGATGGAGAATTCATGATTCATCACAAGTGGATGTCATGCCTTCATTTCTCGAAAAGCGGTGCTCCAGGCCTATTGTGGTAAAGTGAACCACGGATTTACAAACTTACACACAAGTGGAGCCCATTTTTTATTTAAAAAGTCTCATATCTTACTTCTGGTGATTTTGAAACATTCGATTTGTAAGTGTTCACAATGTATTGCTGTATTATGCTGTATTATGTTTGGCGGTATTCTGTCAAATATTCTGAGATGGTTAGGCTCTTGTCAGGATCACAGTGATTCTTTTTAACCCAGTCCTCTCCTTCATACTCGTATTGCAACTCACCGGAGCAAGGAGGAGGGCTCTGGTCCTGGACTTAAAGCCCGCCTCGAGAGGATGGTGATTACTGTGTAGGAGAGAATGGCGGTCGGAAAAACTTCACAGCCTCAACCCTGACCGAGGTTGTGATGAGCTCCTCAGCCTCTTCTGAGCTTGTGAAGTGAGGGACCCCTGTCAGGTTCTCCACTCGGTGTCTTACTTGTGTCTGTGTTGTTTGCTACCGAGTCACCGTAAGTTCATGAGACTTCACACATTTTCTCTGTCCTTTGATTATATAATGAAAAACGCCATCACCTCAGAGGCAGTGGAAGGTCCAGCGTACAGAAATGAAGTTATTCTAACAAGCCTCAGAAGGCTGTGTAAGCTTTGACCTTTCTGTTCAGAGAGTAAGTTTAACAATGGGAAAGATTCATGTGACTCCTGACAAAATAATTTCATACACTTGCTCAGAAATGCGGCGAGGTTTTTTTACTGCAGGAATTGGCTGTTTTCCTTTGAAAATTCTTTGCCAAAATAACTTTGCCTGAAAAATCTTATAAGCTTTGTTTGTTTGTTTGTTTGTTTGTTTTGAGAGAAACTGAGGCGGTTTTTGCCAAGGGCCTGTAGTGACTCACTGGCAAAGGTGTGAATGGAACCTGGGCTTCCTCCCTCTCAGTCCTGTCGTCTTTCACATTAACCAGTGTTAAGGCTTCCGTGTGCTATGCGATTTGGCAATAGTGGCCTGTGCTACAGCACAAGCACATACTCGGTGCAAATAGAGGCTTGACATATGCTGCAATGTTGGCTTATTTAGTATTGTTTGGCTCTTATGCTTCAGGAATCAATTTTTAAAATATAGAATATACCTAGATCTATTTGAACTCCTTGCATGATAAAATACCTTGGAAGGGTATATCATAATCTTTATGGCAGAGATTCCGTCTTTAAGATGTGCTTGATATGAAATCACAAAGAAAAGTCTTTGGAGCCATTGGGCCTTACGGGATATAAGCATACATTCTAAACCTGCAGCCATCTCCCTTTATTGTATGTGCTGATCTTTGACCTGAATTGTAACAGGCTTTTTGTTGTTGCTGTTCTCTCCTCTATAATGTTGTTGGAAGACATTGAGCCTATGGGTATTGGGCCTTAAATTGAATTTTCTTACATAGAAAAAAGGGAAAAAAATTGCTTTGGGGTTTAGGTCATAACAAAAACTAGGTCCTTCCTTAGCAAGATTGAATTCATGCCCGTCTTGTGTTAGTGTCGTGGCCATACTTCATCTAAGTGACCACACAGGTGCTTACTGTGGTCGCAGATTTATATCTGCTGCTGCTTTGAAGGCTCTTGTTGGCAGCTCACGATGAGAGGATGTTGCCGTGGGAATGATGATAGCACAGGAGACCCTTTTGTTCGTTCTCTTGATCGTGACTCTGCACTGAACCCAGAGGCTTGGAGTCTCCGTGGGAACAGGCCCCAGTGTGTTGCCGTGATAATGATACAGCCTTGGTTACTCACTCCTTGGTTAAAACCTTCTAGCTCTGCAGTCAGCACTGCTCAACTGCGAGGAAGTATGGGACCGAGTAATACATTGTCAGCTGTCTTTGAAGAAAATAATGGTGTTGTGATTTGAAGAAGTACTTGATAAGAGAATTGCTGTCCTCACTTGTCTAGGTCATCCCACCCATTTATTGTGGAAGACACTCCAAGGTCTACCGCCATGAAATGCAGGAGAATGTTTTGGTGGAGCCACATCAAGAGACAGATCTCTTTGGGAGGTGACAGCTGCCGCAGAGAGGACTGTGGCTTTGAAGAGGGACTAAGCCACGTTTGACTCCACGGCCACACTGGGTTGTGTGTCCGTGGGCTCGTCACTCAACCTTGTGGAGTGTTGTGGGCATGTCAGTCCCCTAGCGTAGGCCCTGGCACATAAGAGTTGCTTCCTCAGTATTGTTCCTCTTTTCCTCTCTGAAAGTTGTGCATCTCGTGGGAAGACATTTCCAGTCCCGGATTCCCCACGGATCCTACGTCAGTACCATGGAGTATGCAGTGGAGTGGTTGTGGAGAGCATAGCGTTGGTTCATCGCATATTCCTGCCGTGTGTGTGTGTGTGTGTGTGTGTGTGTGTGTGTGTACACACACGTGCGTGCGCACCAGCGTGGGCATACCTACTACCGCATGTTCCAAGTAACACTCTTCCTTTCTTGGCAGGTGCCTGAGATCATCAGCTCCATCCGACAGGCCGGGAAGATTGCCCGCCAGGAGGAGCTGCATTGCCCGTCTGAGTTCGATGAGACGTTTGCCAAGAAGTTTGAGGTGCTCTTCTGTGGCCGGGTGACAGTGGCTCACAAGAAGGCCCCTCCGGCCCTGATCGACGAGTGCATCGAGAAGTTCAATCACGTCAGCTGCAGCAGGAAAGCCGAATTTGACTTGGTCTCCCAGGATTCTGAAACCCCAAATCCTGTGGGAGGGCTTTCCTTCACGGATAAGTTCCGATCTGTGCTCCAGCCGGTGGGGAATGGGGAGCAGGGCGGGAGGCCCATGCGCAAATCCTTCTCCCAGCCCGGCCTGCGCTCTTTGGCCTTTAAGAAGGAATTTCAAGATGGAAGCCTTCGAAGTAGTAGTCTCTTCAGGTCCTTTGAGGAAAACGACATTGAGAACCACCTAATTAGCGGGCACAATATTGTGCAGCCGACAGATATTGAGGAAAATCGAACTATGCTCTTCACGGTAAAATATCATCAAGCCCCGGGCTCATCCCCAGTGTGAGATACACGTTCAAAAGAAATCTTTATGGAGAATGGATTCTTAGTAAATTGCTTTTGGATTTATGTGTGAATCTAATTTTAGAGCAAATAATCCTTTTCTCAGGATAAAATCCTTTAGTTTTAGACCTTTAAAATCATCGTTGGAGGGGCGCCTGGGTGGCTCAGTTGGTTGAGCATCTCACTTTGGCTCAGGTCATGATCTCACATTTTGTGAGTTCGAGCCCCATGTCCGGCACTGTGCTGACGGCTCAGAGCCTGCTTCGGATTCTATGTCTCCCTCTCTCTCTGCCCCTCCTCTGTGCTCTCTCTCTCTCTCTCAAAACAAACATTAAAAAAGATACATATAAAATTATAGTTGGAAACCTAAAGAGAATCAATCATTTTTTTGTTTTAAGTTTATTTGAGAGAAAGAGCACAAGTGGGGAAAGAGCAGAGAGAGAGAGAGAGAGAGAGAGAGAGAGAGAGACCGGGAGAGAGAGAGAATCCTAAGCAGGCTCTGCACCACCAGCACAGAGCCCAGTGTAGGGCTTGAACTCATGAACCATGAGATCATGACCTGAGCCAAAGTCAAACGCTTAACCGACTGGTATGTTCTTATCTCTACCCACTCCCCACCCTCTTGGTTGAAAGGTACCTTTTCAATGGAAGGAACAGGTGACACATGTAAGAGACTCCAAAAGAATTTTTTAAAAATCTACATTAATTTCAAGAAATATATTTCAACAAAATCTTTTAATTGGAAATTACTCCCTCTTTACTGTTTCTGTTAAATTATAAAATATTTATCCTTTGTTAATCAGAGTAATTGGTTTGGGGAGAACATGATATTTAAAATTTATACCCAAACTGAAATAATAGTTTAGCCAACTGCTTACTCCCTTGTTTTCTAGAAGAGGTTTGGTAAACTAATAGACAAGTACCAGAAAAGGAAATGGATAGGGAAGCTGTCCTCGGCTTGGGATTCCTGGGTTCCGTGCTGCTCTGGGCTCTTCTGTATGGGCTTGCCCTCCTTGGGAGTCTCTGGGTCTGAGCTGACGGGACTTGGGGCTGTCCCATCAGGGAGCTGGCCTCTGATGGTACAGGGAACTGATTGTTCTCAGCCCCCTTCTAGAATGTCACGACTGATATTCTAGTGAGAGCAAAATTACCGTAAGTGTAATGTTTTTGTGCCTAACTCAGCGCAGTGAGATGGCCGACAGGTAAGGAGGCTGCCACTTAGGCTAATGGGTTGTTGGATGTAAGCAAGTTTAAGATGAAGACGATGTGTCAGTGGGTAAATAGGGCTGTTTTCATTGTTAACCAGTGTACTGAAAAGAGCTATGTTGGTATTCAGGCTTTTGCATCTTATTCTGTGATCTGTATTTGAAAAGATAGTGGTGTCATTGTGAAAGCTACTCAGCGCATGTATTTTCAAGTACTTAGTGTGTGACTGCTGTGTGTAGGGTCCCTTTCAGAATGCTAGAAGTCACAGCAGTGAATAGGGCAGGCATGGTCTCTGCCCACACAGAAGTTAGATTCCAGTAAGGGGGACTGACAACCAATTGTACAAGTAATGGCCTCATTACAGTTGTGATAAATGCCACAAAGGAGAAGGAAGTAGAGGATGCTGTGAGAATATCTGAGAATTCCAGGAAGGCTGCTTGGAGGAAGTGATTTTCCACTGAGCAGAGGTTCAGTGTGGCCAACTAGATACTCTTCTAGTAGGAGTATCATGAATTCAGGGAGCAGCAAATGAGAAGGTCCTTGAGGCAGGGATGGGTTGTGGCAACACAGTCCTCTGCTATAATGGCATTTATTGTGCTGACCCAAAGCTGTAAGGCAGTGTTAACATATGCTAATACTCTAACTTTATTTTTTTTAATTTGTTTAAGTTTATTTATTTATTTTGAGAGAGAGAGAGAGAGCGAGCGTGTGCATGAGTGAACTATGGAGGGGCAGAGGGAGACAGGGAGAGAATCCTAACCTGAGGATCCTAATCCTGACCTGAGACTAAGTCAGATGCTTAACCAACTGAGCCACCCAGGAGGCCCTAATGCTCTAACTTTAAAAAGTCAAGTAAGTGGTATTTGAACGCTTAACAAATAGTATGTACTCAACCATGGTAGCTTATTTTAACAGTAATTCTAAAAGACTTTGCAGTTAAAAAAAAAAAATGTCATTAGAAAGTGTTTTGGAAGTTTCAAAAGAGAACCCTTTCTGGAAGATTCGCTTTTATAGACACCTCACTTCTTACAAAGGGGAGATGTGGCATCTGAGGTTTGGTTGCTAACTTTTGGATATTTGGTTCTTTCATCTCAAAGAAGACTGCTTTAGGGCGCCTGGGTGGCTCAGTCAGCTAAGCATCCGACTTTGGCTCAGGTCACGATCTCACGGTTTGTGAGTTCGAGCCCCGCGTCGGGCTCTGTGCCGACAGTTCAGAGCCTGGAGCCTGCTTCTGATTCTTTGTCTCCCTTTCTCTCTGCCCCTCCCCCACTCATGCTCTGCCCCTCTCTCTCTCTCTCTC